>NC_056743.1:56660875-56663375 GCF_019279795.1 Protopterus annectens | reverse complement strand
GTGGCAGAGCAGTAAAAACAGAAGCAACAGCTTCGCTGATTCAATATGCAATAAGCTTCAATTTGCAGTAAACCATAAAGTCATTAGATCAGGAACCATAAATTCACTTCGTTAAATAACAGAAAATCCAGTATATAAAGACCAAAACGTTTATTGTAAGCGCTTTCGCGTGGTCACCACCACGCTTCATCAGACAATGCAATTAAAATTCAAACCATCTATTTATACTAATAAATCTGGAAAAGGCGCCAAATTAAAACAGACAACTCAGGCAATCTTTCAATTAAAAAGTTAATGCAAACTTAAAGAAATTTTCAAATGCTGCATTCATTTTATAGAAAACCTAGATACATCAACAATACTGAAATGTTCGTACACCATATTGTGACTACTGGTCAGTACATTTTTAGACCCTTTAAATTAATGTTAGCGACGAGTGTTTTCATAAGCGTTAAAAGTAGAATTAGACTAAATTAGAAAGAGCCACCTGATATAAAAAGGATTAGCACATTTAAAACATTTAAAGTGTTTAGATAGTATTTAGTAAAAACACATGTAAATACAGAACATAACCTGTTACAGTAACATAGATAAAACTTACTGTGTTATGTTATAATACAGATAGTTCTATTACAATGTGATATATGAATAAACGTATGAATAAATAGATAAACATTCTTATGCTTAAAAGTCAAATAAATAAATAAATAGATAAATATAAGAATGAATGGATAAACAGGGAAATGAATATCTATTCGCTGAAAGCGTAAATCCCCTATTTATAGGTCAAATAATTTATATTTCTGTTATTTAGTGAATGTTTAAATATGATACTATTTTTATTCATAGATACAATTGTTGATCAGGATCAATGGTCGAAATTTAAATTATTGGTCAAGATCATAAGTGAAGAAATATTAAAAATCAATTAACCTGTAATATTAAAATCTAGGTGAAATAAATATTAAATATTAAATATTGAATCTGTAAATATGTGTATGAAATATAAAAATGTGTTTTGAAAAATATATACATAATTACGCTGTATGTTTATGAAATATAAAATATAATATAAAAAATATATATGAAAAATATATGTATATATGAATATATAAATAAATGGAAACCTGCTGGCATGGATAAAATGAATAAATGTTGATTAAAAATGTTGATTAAAAATGAATATCGTGTATGTAGTACTGAAAAGTAACAAGTAAAATAGGTATAATACAACTTATGTTGTTGGATAAAAGCATACATGAATGAATACAACCAGTTGGATACACTGTGTAAAAAAGCCTTTGTATATAAGAAATATTTTTACTAATTAAATTAACAAAGGACAATATACACGACTAAGATATAAGCATATAGTAATGTATTTATGTTGAAGTATATAATTGAGAACTAAAAGTGAGAACTAAGAAATTTTTTGACAGTTATGATAAACCAGGGTTACACTCCATTAATAGGTCTTCATGTACAGAGTTTTATCTGGATTCCAAAACTGGTTTAATAGAAACTTGGTTATTAATACCAGGAGGTATGTGTGCAGCCAATCTTAATATCCATTTTAACTCCTTATTATTTAGAAGTAATGAACTATCCCCACCTCTTTTATTGGGCGTAACTATCTCCAATACCTTAAATTCAAAGCTATGGTGGGGCTGTTCCAAGATGTGCTTAGCTAAGGCGTTTAGTTCATTTTTCTTCTGAATGTCATAAAGATGACCATAAATTCTGTCTTTCAGACATCTTTTGGTAAGGCCAATGTAAAACGATGTACAATTTTTACATGTGGCCAAATAAATAAGATTCTTAGTACAGCAATTAGCATAGAACCTAGGATGGAAGCTATAGTTCAAAGTAGGATGTTTGAAATCTATTTCTTTTGAAATGTAGCTGCACCTCCTGCAATTGTAACAGGGAAAGGTACCTTTCTTATTAGTAAATGGTGAACTTAATTCATCACTGCTAACTTTATCATTACATAATAGCTGTTTTAGGTTCGGGCTATTACTGAACATGAAGTGTGGTTTGTTCCCTACTAATTGTTTAACAAAGGGATCTATCATAAGTAATTTCCAGTTATTATGAAAAACCTTTTTAATGTCATTGATGATACTAGAAAAATTCAGAATTATAGGTACATAATCCTTGCATCTTGTGGAATATCTATTATTGATGGTAGTTATCTCCTGGTTACTTGATAATGTAGTCCTAATTACACTATTTCTTGTTTTTGTAACTAGATCTGAATCATAACCTCTCTCCCTAAATAATGATTCTAGGTGATCCGCTTCAAATTGTAGCAAGTGTGGATCTTTACAAAGTCTTTTTAATCTGATGAATTGGCTCTTAATGATGCCAGGAAAAACATACCTAGGGTGCATACTGTCAAAAGATAAAAGTGTGTTTCTCCATGTTGGTTTTCTATAGATGGTCGAGGTTATAGTACCATCATCATTAATATTTAGTGTAACATCCAGAAAATTAATGG